>NC_056738.1:15815955-15853455 GCF_019279795.1 Protopterus annectens | reverse complement strand
AGGCGCAGGGAGGGAATGTCATTCTTTAAGTTTCTTGGTCTTTCCAGGAGGCTCTGGGAAACTCAGCATCCCCATCAATCCAAACCTTCAAGAGTGGAGGCTCCAAGTCAAGTCACCTGGCCTCAGCTCTTGTTAGCCTTCCAGGAGCCACAGACTTCGGGCCGAAAGTTCCCTCATCTTTAGCTCACCCGGTCGAGGAGCCCGAGTGAACCGTGACGTGGCCCTCCACCCACCCTCTTGAGGTTCTTCGCGACTCGATCTCCTCCCTCGCTTCTTCAGGCCCCTTCCGACCCACCTTCGTGGACTCGACTGGCTCAGGAAACTGATCTGAGATCGGCCCCTGCTTCCCTCTATCTCTCTCTCCTCTTCGTTGATGTCGACTTGCCCGGGTCTGAAGTCTTCCATCTGTTCCTCCTCCTGCCTGACTCCGCCCAGTCTTCGATCTTGAAGCCCTCTGAGACCTGGTGCTGCCACTCCGGCCATCTGTGCTCTCCTCGTCGGCATTGCCGGTGCCGACCCATCGGGATCCGTACTGATGCACTCGGGCCGCCCTCCTCGGCTCTCCCTTCCGGGACCGGTCGTGGACCGATCCCGTCGGTTTCGGGACCGCCCGGGGCCTCGCACGGATCGACTCGGCGGCCCTCGGGCTCGTGCGACTCGTCCTGTTTCGGGATGGTCCCTCGCCTCCTCTCCGGAGGGGAGCCACTGGGACTCCCGGTCTGCCCGATGAGGAAGGGGTCCGGACCCTTCGACAACCACAAACGGACCGAGATCCTCACCTCCCACCGGCCACGCCCATCCCTCTCTCCTCACTCTCGCACCCACCGCCGGCCCTCAGTGTCTCACACCCCCCTTCTTCCCACCCCCTCTTCGCCCCCCCGCCCGATGCTCTCGGATGCAAGTCCCTAGAAAACCCTGTGAAGAGTAAGACACTTGATTGACCACATGAAGGAGACAAGTCCCTTGAGACAAGACAGTGGGATGTCTCTTTACTGACCTTCAGAGGATCCTAACACAGAGGACTGACTTAGATCCTCCTCCAGAGTCCGGCAGTCTGAGGATCTGAGGATGTCTCGTTTGCTGAATCTCCCCCTCCTGAGGATGAGTCCTCCTTAAATTGCTTTCCTGAGGCCCGCCCTGCTCCCTCTTGGCTCTGGAAGCCTCTGACACCTTGGAACCAGTCCCTAGAAGAGGGCCAAGCAGCCCACGGCAACACAGACCCAGTCCCTAGACCACCAAAGGACATCATTACGCCATGCAAAGAGGCGGTTACGGCACCAAAGGAGTTCCAGTAGACGCTCAAAGGAGGCAGGCCACCAACAAATAATGTACGCCACTTTCAGATAATCCAAGCCATTTTGGACATCCCTGGAAGATTTGGGACCTTTTCATAGGACTCATTTTACATGTTTCTAAGAGTTCTTTAGTCAAAGAGTTTCTCTATTTACTCCAGGGAGAGGATTCAGCCAGAGTCCATAGAGAGAGTTTGGGAGATCTCAACACCCATACGCTCCACAGCAGTTACGGCCCATCTCAGAGATGCAGCATATGCCCGAAGGATCCTCTAGGGCAGCTGCTGCCGCTCTTCCACTAGGGATGAGGAGTTGGCAGGCTGCTTACTCTGGTGCCAGCGTATTTCCGCGTCTTCCTTCTTTCACGCCTCGATGAAGACTCTTCCGCCTTTTTTGGGAAGCAAGCTTTACTAACCCCCCCTAAAGCGTTGCCAGACCCAGACGGGAGAAAGAAAACAAAGACCCTTCCACCCTGGGTACCCTTCCCAAAAAGGGCAACTTGTGGGACCGCACTAGCAGGCAAGGAACTTTCCAAAATTCATTCGTGGCTGCCCAAGGAGGCCAATGGCAGAGTGAGGCAGAAGAGGGGGGAGGCGGGTGGGGGCAGAGGAGGGGGTCCAAGGCAGGCAGGGGACAGGGAGTGCAAACCTGGGGTGGACAGGCAGCACTTTGAGAGGCCCTTCTCAGCCAGGAGGAGGCTCACTGTCCTGCTCTGGAGCTACCCGAGGGTCGGCCAAACAAAAACCTCAGGCCAGACAATTGGGTAAGAAACACACTGGTTAAAAAATCCCACAAACCTCTCTTCTCCAAATCAAAGAAAAACTCCCAAATACCAATTAAACCCCCCATCGCTCCAGACCCCATAAGCTCCAAGAAAAAGCAAAGAAAGAAACCCATCAGCCCAACCATAGAAACTGGAATTCAAGTTCGAACTTACTTCAAGGTATCCAAAAAGGGACTCAAAGCCAGGACTGGAGGCTTCCATCAGAACCTAGCCCATCTCACACCCAAGCCATGAAAGGAAAATCCTCAATGGTCAAAGTTCAAATGGTTTCCATTCTACGGATCCTTGATGGTCACGCTTCTAGGGATGATGTGCGAGATAGATCTGATGCCAAATGGCCCAGGAAGGCCCAGGCCAGGGCTTATACCCTACAGCCATTGCCACTTCTGCTGGGGAGCCGAGCCCCGCTGGGGTTCAGCTGCCCAGCCCCAGGTTCTCACCAACAGCAGGGCAGTGTAGCGCCTCAGCTGAGGCTTCAAACCAGGTGTCTGAGTAGGATCGGACGACTGGTGCCTGTCTCCCAGGACACCAGGCTGACTCTGCCACCACCAGGCGCCACCTTCACAACTTTGTACACATTGGCATTTCAGTACACACCGAAAAATCGTTGCATATCGCCAAAACGTTGTATCTTATTCATAGGAGCCACTTTCTATTCATAGGTTCATTTAGTTCCTATCATGAAGAACAAAAAAGAATAGTAGAACTTCAAAACTTCCTTCGCAAACATTCTTAGCTGAAAAGTCAGTCAAAAAAGTCCCTGTTGTTTTTGGGTCTCATGGCTCTCATTGCTATACCATTGGGAAGACTACACTTACACAGAGTAGTGCTACAATGGCTTCTTGCACAATGGTGGTTCCAACAACTTCCACTGTGGTACCCAATGATTGATATATGAAAAAGCGCAAATTGGCAAAATACACCCAAATGTGGTGGTACTAAACCTATAACGGATCCAGATTTAGAGTGCCACAGCTTTGCTACTGCCTATAGTCAGCTTAACCACTTCCCCTGATGGGGGGGGTGGGGGCTGGGGACAACAGTCAGGGGGCCTTTCAGGGAGACCTGAGGACCAATCAATCTCACAATCAATGGGAGTTGAGGGCAGGTGTTTTTTGGATTGCAAACTTTTGCTCCCTGCTTCTTCTCCAAGGACCAGTTCAGACCAGACACACAACATGTCCGTAGTCTGGACATAAAACAAGCAAGGGAACCACAGGTCTTGCCAACTATGAGAGAGGGCCAACGGGCAGAGTCCATGGTCGAGTCCACCGGTCGCTTCATCGCGCCCGCATCATCCCGGGTCAGCACATAGCATAGTGGCTGAGCAGAGCAGGCTACGTACTCATCCCCCCTCCTCAAAACAGTCAGTTGCAGAAGGCTCATGAAGTCATTTTCGAGCCTACATGCAGCCTTGGGCCAGCTCCAATTTATGCAAATCATGAACGCCAAATGCCTTAATTACCCTCCCTACTATCCCCCCTCCCCCTCCAGCCCGCACTGGCCTTGTGCACTTTTATCGGTCTCCTGCTTTTTTTCTTCTCATTTCTACAATTGCAAAGTTTCTACAGAACCTTTCAAATTTTAGCCTATTATTTCTCATATTTCCCCTTTCTGATCGCTTTCTTTGGTTTGCTCTTCACCGCATTGGACCAATGGGAGGGGGACCCAGAGCTGGATCTACTGACCAGCCTCCTCTCTTACCTGCCTCACCTCCCTCACTCCCATCTAGAATCTCCATCTAGCAGCCCATTTCAGGCGCCTTCGGTTCCACTTCCATTTCGGGCGGGGTCGCATCTTACAAGTTTCATTCTCATAAATTCACTTTCACTTACTACCACAGTAACCAAACGCTTGAAACGCTTTGGGCGCTTTCACTTTTTTTTCTGACTGCTAGAGTCTGCTAAACAAGGCTTTAGAGTTCTTGACTGAACTATTTCACTGAGGCTTTTCACTTTCTACTTAAAGCAAGGCTTTGCCACTTATTTTGTACTTCATGTAGAGGAATGTGGTGTTTCTATTGTTTCACAGAAAAGCCTTTTAAAGCCAAAAGTTCTTTTCTTTTCATATCAAACCAGTAGTTCACCACCAAATTGAAACGAAATGTGTCTGGAATGTTGTTCTGTTTGCCACTTGAAAACACCTTTCGAACCACAAATTTTTTTTTTCAAAAATTTTTTTCATGCATAACTATTTTTAAGCATCTGCTAGATTCTTATGTCTGAGTCACTGAGCTTCAGGCCCTTTCTGTCAAGCATCCTTATTTAATATTTCATTCTATTTCATCCATATCCCATCCTTAATATCCCCTTTCTTCTTCTAATAGTAATCTCTCCAAGTAATAATCAGTCAGTCCATTGACACACCCCTAACTCTACAAAATTCTAATAATACCACTCTATGAAATTGGTCCATATGTTGATTTTTTTTGATAGAAATTTAAAGAGAACAGGAAATCTGATCAACACAAAAGATCCCTTTGCTGTAGCTTTTTGCTGTTTGCAGAAACTTTAAAGCAACTACTTAAACGAGTTACTTCTTAAATGGCTCTAATCACATATTATCATGAAAAATGAAATCAACATCCATCAACAAATCAAAAACCCACAACACAACCAACCACATCTCTCTTTTTGGCTTTGGCTCATGCAGCACCACACTACTTATTTCACTACTTGGCGGCTGCTACTTACATTACACACATACATTTATCATACATTTATCAGTAGGGTTAGTTTAACAGGAACTGGCAACGTTTGGTTCACTCAAGAACGTTCGCTTCTCCTTTTTCTCCATGGAGTTATGGAGCTACGACGCTAGAGCGCAGATTGAACACCTCACACAGAAAGAACCATAATACCACCACGCTCCCTCCATGTGGAGTGTCTGTGTTCATGCCTTTGGTCCTCCCACCCCCACCCTTCCCAAGAACGTAGATTTGGTGTCTGGGTTGGAGTCTTCTCCTTCTCCTTCTGCTGTTGCAGTATTCATACCTTGGTATATATATTTGTATATATGTTATTTGTATATAGTAGTTTTTATGTGTTTTTTATGATGGGTTGCTTTGTTTGCAGATTTGAGGTAGGCAAAGGAGGGGGGGATTGTGATTGATGTGTCCCTCAGCTTCTTTCCCTGCAGATGCAGCTCATGGTCAGCGCACGGGAGTCAGGATCGGCTCCGAACCCATGTGTAATAACCAAGGCGAGATGAACACTCCACATGGAACGTTATGGTAAGGACATAACTTCTTTTTAAACTCAATGCAAAAAAGTGCGTTTTCATCCCCTTTGCGAAAAACCTGGTCTCCGTGAATTACCACATTGATGTTAGTCCACTGAACATAGAAGGTGTCATAAGAGATCTGGGAACACAGTTTGACAGCGACCTCTCTTTTGACCACCACATTGCCACTGTGGTCAGAAAGTCCTTCTATGTGGCACATCTCATTACTAAGGGTTTTGCATCCAGGAAGAAAGAGGGCATTGTCACCCTCTACTCTTCCCTCATTAGGCCAGTCTTCGAGTACAATTCTCCATTTGGCATGTACCTCACTAGACACCTGCAACAACTGGAGAGATCGCAAAAGTACCTCACAAAGAGGCTCTTAGGCCTTAAACACTTGTCCTATATGGACAGACTCAAAAAACTCCAACTATTCTCTGTCTCATATCACCTACTTAGAGCTGATCTCTGCTCGACTTACAAAGACATGTCTGCCTCAGCTCTTTTACAAATGCTAAATCTAAAGAAATCCCAATCCCTCCACACTACACACTCCAGAGACCTCAACTTCATTACCACAATCAACAGAACAAGCTGGAGGGACAGGTTCATAACCCAGAGACTAACCATGCTACAGAATAAGCTTACCATACATGTCAAGTGGAGCGCCTCACTGGCATTCTTCAAGAGAAATCTTGATAAGAGGATGGGAAATAGAAAATTCACCCCAGGAATCATTCCAGTTGCTTTACTCGACAGAGGCACTGTGAACTAAGGTGGGGTGGCACGATGCCAGGGTAATCCTATGGGTTAGGCTTGTAAAGGCTCCAGGACCATTTGCAATCGAATTTCACTTAACTGAGACTACAAAACTGAAGCCTTATTTTAATCCCAGAAAGGAGACAGTTGGCCAATATCAAAAAACAAACACACCAAAGTGGGGGGGCTACACCCCCTCATAGGTTCATAGGTAGGTGCTAGACTATCAGCCCAAGGGCCTAAGTAAGCCTAGCCAACAAGGTTCCCTGGCTTACGCCACTCAAGAAAGTTAATTCCCTGTGCCCCTGTTGAGCAGAGCCATAGAAGTGATCCCGGGGTGTATTTCCTACTTCCCATCCACTCATCAAGATTTTTCTTGAAGAGTGCTAATGAGGAACTTTGCTTGACATAGATGGGTAGCTTGTTCCAGAGTATGTGAAGTCTTTGGGACAGAAATCTATCCCTCCATCATGTCCTGTTTATTGTGGTGACAAGGTTTAGGTCCCTAGAGTGTGTAGCTCAGAGGGATTGGGATTTCTTTAGGTGTAGCATGTCCAGCAGCTCCGGGTTTGACATAGCTTTATATGTTAGGCAGAGATCTCGTCTGATTAGGTGATATGCTACAGAGTAAAGCTGGAGTTTTTTGAGACGGTCAGCGTAGGGCATCTGTTTGAGGCCAGTAATCGTCTTTGTGAGGTACTTCTGTGTCCTTTCCAGCTGCTGCAGATGTCTTGTGCGGTACATTCCAAAAGGGGCATTGTACTCTATAATGGGTCTAATGTGTGCCGAGTAGAGGGGAACAATGACCTTTTTTTTTTTCCTGGATGAGAACCCTTTTGTGATGAGGTGTGCCACATAGAAGGATTTCCTGACTACTATGGAAATGTAATTATCAAAGGAGAGACTACTGTCCACCTGGGTCCTAAGGTCTCTTATCACACATCCAACATTAAGTAAACTGCCGTCTATGTGGTAGTTCATGGGTACAGAGTTTTTACCAAAGGGGATGACAATGCACTTTTTGGCATTGAGCTTGAGGCCATGCCTCTGACACAAGGCATCTGTCTCAGTGAGGCCCTTTTGTAGGATGTCCACATCATTTGGGGACACGACTATGGCTCCTAGTTTGCAGTCATCTGTGAACATCATTAGCCAGAGGCCTTCTGTGTTAGCCTGTACTTCAGAGAAGTAGATACCAAACAGGATAGGTCCCAGAACTGACCCCTGTGATACACCACTTGTCACTGGTTTGAAGTCAGATTTGGAGTCTGCAACTTTTACAGTGTGGGTTCTGTCAGTGAGCCAGTTGGCAACCCATCTTGTGATGTAGGGATTTATACCTAGTTTAGTAAGTTTAGCTATAATTCCAGAATGGGGGATGATGTCGAAAGCCTTGGCGAGGTCAAGATAGGCTGTGTGAACCACGTTACCCTCGACTATGGCTTTGGTGACTGCCTTAAAGAAGTCGATCAGGTTCAGAAGGCATGATCTGCTTTTCACAAACACGAACTGGGTGAGGTCCAGAGTTTGGAGGTTACCAATGTCTTTGTTTATGAGTTCCATGATAATGCATTCCACGGCCTTGCAGACCAGGCTCATCAGGCTAATAGGGTGATAGTTCCCAGGTAGCTCCCCCTTTATGGAGTGGGATAACTGTTGCTGTGCACCATTCAGTGGGCACAAAGCCTGATGTGAGACTATGATTGAACATGGTGCTTAGGTGGAGAGCCAGTTCATTCTGAAGTTCGTGTAAAACGCAGCCTGGGTTGTTGTCTGGTCCCATGGATGCTGTGTTTTTGGTTTTAGAGAGTGCAGCTTTTACCTGTGTAGATGTGATTACAGGAGCTCTGCATTCTTCCTGTATAGATATGGGCCCTTTAACGGATGAGAGGGGGGTAAAGTTAGCACTGAACCTATCAGCCAGGATGTTGGCAATATCATTTGGTTCTATAATTTTCATGCCGTTGTGCTGTAACTCAGAGCAGATCTGGGTGTTGCCATTGAGATTCTTGATATGGGTATAGAATGCTTTGTGGTTGCCCTTAGAATCAGTGGTGATTTTGTTTTCGTAACTAGCTTTGTAGGATCTTATAAGGGATCTCAGCTTCTTACTGAGGCTGACCAGGGAGCTCATCCACTCATGGAATTTTACTCTCTTTTGCAACAGTTTCTCCCTTCTGTTGTAGAGTTTGTTTATGGCAGGTGACCACCAGACTGGCTTCCTTTTTTTGGAGGATAGCGTCTTGGTTCTGTTTGGGATAGCACTCGTGTAAGTACTTATAGAGTGCATTTGTGTAGGATTCCGCAGTCATAACTGTATTGTCCATCTGCATGGGTGTCATGAAGTTCACCACGTCTGTCTTAAGAAGCATGAAGTTAGCTTTGGAGTAATTTGTTACTGTGGTTTACCTTATGAGGGTGGGGTCAGGATGTGGATATCAAGGGTGATTATTTTATGGGTTGATCGGTCCAACGAGGAGTTGACTTCAGGTGAGGAACATCGGTCACTCATGTTGGTAATGACTAGGTCTAGGATATTGTTGCCCCTGGTGGGGGTGTGGATAAGTTGATCCAGGGCACTGGAATTTATGAATTCCAGAAAGCATTGAGCAAAGGAGTTGGTACATGAGTAGTTTTCTCAGTTAATGGTGGGGTAGTAGAAATCACCCATTATTAGGGTGTTTGGTTGAACCCTAATATTTTCCAGTATATCAAGAAAAGAGGAGTGGGAATCCTGGGGCATGGTGGGGGATCTGTAGCAAGCTATAATTTGGATAGCAGTTTTGCCCAGAGTTAGTTGCACTTGGATAACCTCGGATGCATTATGCTGCGCAACTAGCCTGAAGGTGTGGATATCCTTAATGAATATGGACACACCTCTGCCTTTGGTGTTCTGGTCCAGATTATAGGTTCATAGGTAGGTACTAGGCTATCTGCCCGAGGGCATTTATAAGCCTAGCCAGAGTTGGTCAGCTATCGCCGTCCCATTGATTAATTAACTGATCCTCTGTCAAGTAGAGCCAATGAAGTGATCCCAGGGGTGTATTTTCTGTTACTCATCCACTCGTCAAGGTTTCTCTTGAAGAGTGTTAGTGAATGGCTCTGCCTAATGTAGTTTGGAATTTTGTTCCAAAGCATGGGGAGTCTCTGTGACAGGAATCTATCCCTCCAGCATGTTCTATTTATTGTTGTGGCGAGGTTTAGCTCACTAGAGCGCGTGGCTCACATTGACTTGGATTTCTTTAGGTGGAGCATGTCCATCAGTTCTGAGTTGGACATGGCTTTGTAAGTCAGACAGAGATCACCTCAGAGTAAGCGATATGCCACTTAGTACAGCCGGAGTTTTTTCAGTCGGGCTGCATAGGACATATGTTTGAGGCCAGTAATCCTCTTGGTGAGGTACTTTTGTGGTTTCTCCAGCTGTTGGAAGTGTCTTGTGAGATACATCCCAAATGGGGCATTGTACTCTATAATGGGTCTGATGAGTGACGAGTATAGGGGCACTATAACCTCTGTTTCTAGATACAAACCCTTTAGTATTTAGATGGGCCACATAGAAGAATTACCTATCTACTTTGGCAATATGATTGTCAAAGGAGAGATTACTATCTACCTGGGTCCCCAGATCTCTTATTACCTCTTCTGTATTAAGGGGACTGCCAACTATGTGGTAATTCATGGGGGTTTTATTTTTCCCAAATGGGATGACTATGCATTTTTTGGCATTTAGCTTGAGGCCATGACTTTGACACCAGATGTCCGTCTCAGTAAGGCCCTTTTGGAGGATGTCCGTGTCAGCAGGAGAGTCAGTTATGGCTCCCAGTTTGCAGTCATCGGCAAACTTGGTTAGCCATAGTCCTCCTGTGTTTGCCTGTACTTCTGAGAAGTGTATGCCAAACAGTAGGGGTCCCAGGATCAAACCTTGTGGGACACCACTTGTGATTGGTTTAGAGTCGGACCTGGAGTCCGCTATTCTTACCGTGTGAGTTTTGTCTGTAAGCCAGTTGGCAACCCATCTCGTGACGTAGGGGTTTATGTTCAGGCTGATGAGTTTTTCTGTAATACCCGAGTGGGGAATGGTGTCGAAAGCTTTAGCGAGGACAAGGTAGGCTATGTAAACAACCTTTCCCTCGTCTATGGCCTTGGTGACTGTCTCGAAGAAGAAAACCAGGTTTAGTAGGCATGATCTGCCCCTAACAAAGCCGAACTGGGTCGGGTCAAGTGTTTGGAGGTTTCCAATGTCCTTGTTAGAGTTCCATAATGATGCACTCCATAGCCTTGCAGACCAGGCTAGTCAGGCTTATGGGGCGATAGTTACCAGGGTCAGTTGTGGCCCCTCCTTTGTGGAATGGAATAACTGTTGCTGTGTGCCATTCTATGCCACATATCCTGTGGAGAGGCTGAGGTTGAGCAGTGTGCTAGGTGGGGGGTTAGTTCATCCTGTAGTTCGTGCAAGACGCAACCTGGGACACCATCTGGCCCCATTGACAGTGTGTTTTTGGCTTTTGAAAGGGGCTATTTTCACCTGTGTGTCTGTGATTTCCAGGGCACTACACTTTTCCGGTATTGTTGTGGGCCCTTTTGGGGGTGAAGTTTGCACTGAATCTATCTGCCAGGATGTTGGCAATATCAGTAGGTTCAGTATATTTTGTGCTATTTTGCACTAGTTCAGTGCATATCTGCGAGTTGTCACTTAGATTCTTAACATTGCTAAAGAAGGCTTTGTGGTTATCTTTTGAATCCTTGGCTATTTTTCTTTTGAAGTTAGCCTTGGATGATTTTATGAGGGACCTTAGTTTCTTACTGATACTGATCAAGGATGTCTTTCCTTCTTGGGATTTGCTTTTTTTCTGAACTAGTTTCCTCCTTCTGTTGTATAGCCTGTTTATGGCAGGGGTCCACTAGACTGGTTTCCTTCTCTAAGAGGAGTGAGGCTTGGTTTTGCTAGGGATGGCATGATCCATGCATCCTTGTAAGTGCTCATAGAGTGCATTTGTAAAGGTGTCTGCATCTTGGGCAGCATTATCCTTTAGCATGGGGGCTGTGAAACTTACCACCTCTGTCTTAAGTAAGGTGAAGTTTGCTTTAGAAAAGTTTTTTACTGTGGTTTCCATAGTTGGGGGTGGTGGTGGGGTTTGGACATCCAGAGTGATTAGTTTATGGTCTGATCTAACCAGTGATGGGTTGACCTCCGGTGTGGAACACCTGTCGCCCATGTTTGTGATGACCAGGTCCAACATGTTTTCACCTCTGGTAGGGTAGTTTACCGCTGATCCAGGACATTTGAGTTGATGAATTCCAGGAAGCTCTGGGCCTGGGAGTTTGTACTCGAGTAGTTTTCCCAGTTAATGGTAGGGTAACTGAAATTGCCCAATATCAGGGTATACGGTAGGACCTTCATGTTTTCCAGTGTCTCCAGAAAGGTGGAATGGTGGTCCTGGGTCATGGAGAGTGATCTGTAGCAGGCCACAATTTGCATTGCAGATTTGCTCGATGTTAGTTGCACATGGATGATCTCAGAGGTATCATGCTGCGCCACTAACCTGGAGGTGTAGGTATCCTTGATGAATATGGATACACCCCCTCCTTTTGTGTTTTGGTCTGTGTTCTGTGGCCGAAACATGTGGTACGAGTTGTAGCCCGGTAGTGCTGGGGTGCTCTCTGGAGCCTTGAACCAGGTTTCAGTTACTGCACAGATGTCAATGTTCTCCATACTTAGGAGTGCTTCGAGAGCGTGCATTTTGAGATTTAAACTCCTGACGTTGAGTAGCATAACCCTCAGTTTTTGCTAATTGTGCTGTTTACAGAGGTGGGTTTGACTTTTGAGCCTTGCCTAAAAAAAGGCACTGTGGGGGCAGCAAGAGCCTTGGTCAGTATTTGAAAGCCTCGGGGTGACAGGTGCAAGCCATCTCTTGTGAAGCAATGCGGCTTGTCAAGCATGTCATCCCAGACTGACAGACACTGGATCCCCTTTGAATGACACCAGAAGCTTAGCCAATTATTGAAATTGATCGTTTTCTCTTTATACTGACGTATCATTCTTGGTGAGGTCAGGATGCTACTCAGGGTCAGGGTCATACCAGCCTGGGCTACATGATCAGAGAGCTCTTCCATGTCTCTTTTCATGTAGTGCAGGGAGGAATGTCTCAGGTCATTCACACCAACATGAACAATGACAGAGTCATATTTGTACTTGTTCTGGATAGATCTGAGTGCTTGTGTTATATGGCAGATTCTGGCTCCCGACAGGCAGCTAACAGTAACCATCTGCTTGTCCAGTCTAGTGAGTGGGACATCAGTGTGCCTGACTATAGAGTCACCTATTACTAGTGTGTTAGGTATGTTATTTCGTCTTAAGGGCTGTGATTGTGTGGCACACTGATTTTGTGTTTTATGTGTTGTCTGGTTTGTGACAGGAGGTGCAGGTTGTTTGGGTGTCTGCTTTGGAGGTCTCTGATGCATTTGCAGGTTTTTATTTAGAGCCTCCAAGTATGATTTTGTGTATTTATGTGTATTTTTTGACAGTACTGGTTTAGTAGGTCTATGTGTGGCTGGAGGTGTGGTGCAAGTGTTAACCTTCTCCACTTGACTGTCTGTTCCAGTCTTGGGTGAAGACAGCTTAGCCTCCAGTTTGGCTGTATAATTGCATCTCTCGCATATGTTAGTGTTTTGTGGTAGGAGGAGAGGGTTGTCTGTGTACATGAGGCAGTTGTTACATTGCCTCAGGATACCCAGATTCACCAGCTGGACTGGAGAGTACATCTGAAATAGCCCTTTGGTCATGCCTGAATAGTAGGGTGAGCTGCTTAGTCGCTTGGTTGGTGACGGGTGAATAAAGAGCCTTGCCCTGCTGGGCAATCAAGTGTCAGGGTATATTAATGCTTGCTATTAGGTCTGAGCAAGTGCTGGGCTGTAGAATGCTTTTTGAGTGCTTAGGTTGAGAGTTAGACTAGTTTCAAGAAAAAAACTGAAGAGGAGACTTAGTGGAGCTGGGGATAATTTAACTCTAGCTGACCGGCGCTGCCCGGTGCGCAAAACCATGCAAACATAGTTTTTATAGTAGGGAACTTTGGAATAGATTGCACATACATGTCAAGCAGAGTGCCTCTTTGGCACTCTTCAAAAGGAACCTTGACGATTGGATGGGAGAAAGGAAATTCACCCTGGGGATCACGTCAGTCGCCCTGCTAGACAGGTGTCCACGGAAGTAAATAGTGTGGGAAGAAATAGCCAGGGAATTGTTATGGCTAGGCTTGTATAGGCCCTATGGCTGATAGCCTAGTACCAACCTATGAATCTATGGAAATGAAAGAGATAGAAATTAGCCCAAAATGGTCAATAAACTACTAACATCTGGGCTGGAACCACTCCTCCAGGGACAGATAGGCTGCTCAAAGCTCCCCTCTCTTACAGGTGAACAGAGAAACTTCCTTCTATCCAAGAAAGGTATGGGCAACTCGGAAACTTGTAACACAGCCCTGAATTCAGCACTAGCCTGAAAATTGGATTCTACTAGCTTAGAAAGGCGGGAAACAAGGATTTTGTTTTGTTTTTTTTTCTGAAAAGATGAGGCAAAAACAGTAAAAAATACACTTAAAACAGCTTTAAACGACTACAAACAATCAGAAAAGGCTATCACACTTTAGTGTGTAGCCTACAACAGTTAAACAAATTATTTAAACAAAAAACAACTTTTTAAAAGTGCAGGCAGTCAAATAAGTACAATATGTGAAAAAAAAACAAGCTTTTAAATCACAATAAATGCTGGGAAATTGGCGTTTAGGCAGAAAACAGTTAAGTACAGCAAGAAAGTACAGAAAACTGATACTTAATCACTCCAAAGTCTCTCTTCTAAGCTAGAAGGCTTGTATCAGTTTAAGGCTTTCTAGTGCTTCCCAGTAGGTTAGTTACAGGAAAGATGGGAAACAAGCTCAGATGTGGTCTTTTAAACCAGAAAGTTGAAAGAGCTGGACAAACTGTCCAAATGGTCAATAAACTGTGGTTTATTGGCACACTGAGTCTGTGGGCTATGTGTCATTTGGGTTGTGTTGGGGGGTGGAGAAGGCTTGCGTTTCTGCTTTGGAGATCTCTGTTGCTTGAGCAGATTATTACTGAGAGCCTCCACGAATGGTTTTGTGTTTCTATGTGTGGAATTTGGTGATGTAGGTTTAGTGGGACTGCATGATGAGTGTGGTGTGGCGCAAGTGTTTACCTTCTCCTCTTGACTGTCAAGTTCAGTCTTGGTTGGAGAGAGCTTTACCTCCAGTTTGGCTAGATAAGTGCATCTCTCATAGGTTGTGGTGTTGGGTGGAAGGAGGAGAGGGTTGTCTGTGTACATGAGGCAATTGCTACATTGCCTCAAGATGCCCAGATTTATCAGATAGACAGGAGAGAACACTGGGAGCTGACCCTTGGACATGCCTGAATAAAAAAAATATTTTCCTCTAGACAAGTGAGGAAAGTGAGTACAAGAGCTGTATTTCTCTAAGCAAGTGAGGAAAGTAAGTACAAAAACTGTTTTCCTCTAGGTAAAGAGGAAGGTTGAGTGCTGTAGTAATTTGTAGCTTATTTATTACTTACAACAAGTTCTGAACAAGAATCTGTACCTCGATCTTGTGGTAGATAGGCTATCTAGTGCTTACCACTCCCACTGATAAGCTAGAAGGCTTCCCTCCAACACAGAAAGGCTTGGGGGGGGGGGGGGCTCAGAAGCTTACAAACAGTCCTGGATAAAGCAAATCTGTATCTAGACTTCACTAGTTACAGGAAACGTGGGAAACAAGTGCAAACACTGGCTTTTAAACCAGAAATTTGAAAGAGATGGAAAAACTGCCCATACGGCCAATAAACTACAATTACTAGGCCAGAAACCACTTTTATGGTACATAGGCTGCCTAGTGCTTACCATTACCACTGATAAGCTAGAAGGCCTCCCTCCAACACAGAAAGGCTTGGGGGGGGCTCAGAGGCTTACAAACAGTCCTGGATACAGCAAATCTGTATCTGGACTAGACAAGTTACAGGAAAGGTGGGAAACAAGCACAAACACAGGCTTTTAAACCAGAATGTTGAAAGAGATGGAAAAACTGCAAAACGGCCAATAAACTACAATGTCTGGGCCAAGAACCATTCCTCTTGTGGTAGACAGGCTACCTAGTGCTTACCACTCCCACTGATAAGCTAGAAGGCTTTCCTCCAACATAGAAAGACTTGCGGGGCTCAGAAGCTTACCGACAGTCCTGGATACAGCAACTCTGTATCCGGACTAGACTAGTTACAGCAAAGATGGGAAACAAGCGCAAGTGTGGCTTTTAAATCAGAAAGTTGAAAGAGATGGAAAAAACTGCCCAAACGGCCAACAGCTACAATTTCTGGGCCAAAAAACACTCTTGTGGTTGATAGGCTACCTAGCACTTTCCACTCCCACTGATAAGCTAGAAGGCTTCCCTCCAATTCAGAAAGGCTTTGGGGGCTCAGAAGCTTACAAACAGTCCTGGTTACAGCAAATCTGTAAATGGACTAGGCTAGTTACAGGAAAGGCAGGAAACAAGCTTAGAATTTTTTTTTTTTGTACAGCGAAAAGGGAGAAAGTAGAAGCAGAAGATAATTCAAAATTAAGGACCTAAGTGGCTTGCCCTTCACAAATGTTCTCTCTGTATTAGGTAGAATGAGCTAGTGCACTGGACTGGAATAGAGCTGGGCAAGAGCTGAACAGATGGGATTGGTAGAAGTGTCTGAAGTCAAAATATGATCTCACTGTACTCAGTTGAGTGAGCAAATGAGCTAGACCCAGGAGGAGTGTTCAAAAACAAATTTACAGGAGGGGTGGGCTATTCCAACACACCAAGATTAATACCACAACAAGAACAGGGAGGAAGGGTGGGAAACTAACTGCAGAGAAAGAGAGACCACAGTATTCTATGAAACAATTAAATAGACAGAAAAATAAAATGCAGTACAATCTTTAACACTGCAAGTTTGTACTTAACTCAGCTAGTAATGCAGTTAATTGTAGGTATGTAGCAAGAGCCAAATAACTTAGATATTAAGCAGTAATAAATTCAAAGATATTTGACTAACACTTATAAATGCAGAGAAACCCTTTAGGCTAAGAGTTTAACACTGAATATCAATGAAGTGAAACACAATAGCCTCCACTTACTACAGAGAGAGAGAGCGAGAGAGAGACAGAGAGAGAGAGAGAGAGACCATAGTATTCTATTAAACAATTAAATAGAAAAATAAATAACTACAGGGAGACACAGACCACAATATTCAATGAAACAATTAAATAGACACCCCCTAACTAAATATACCAACTCCGAAATAACAGTATAGTGGGGAAAAGAGCAATTTTCCCCATATTGGTCAACTGCCCTCTTTTCCACATTAAAATTCTGGTGATGTGAACATTTGTTGAAATAAGGTTGCGGTGCTGTTGTGTCTGTTAAGTGAAATTCGATTAAATGGAATTTCGGTCTACTCAAGTAGACATATGCACACACACACACACACACACACACACATATATCTATATATATATATATATATATATATATATATATATATACACACACATTTTATATATATATATATATATATATATACACATATACAACACACACACATATACTTATATATATATATATATATATATATATATATATATATATATATATACATACACACACACACACACACACACACACACACACACACACATATATCTATATATATATATATATATATACATATATATATATATATATATATATATATATATCTATCTATATATATATATATATGGGTCTACTTTGACCCATCGAAATAACACTTCAGCGAAACTCAGTTTTGCTAGTTCAGTTTCACGAAAGTGCATTTCTCTGGAAATGCACTTTTCCAAAACTACAGTTCATCGAGATTGTTGTTGAAGATCATGGTACAGTAAGACTAAGGGAATTTTCCCTTTTCCCCACTGTAGTGTGATCTCGGAGTTGATATATATTAGTAGCGTTGGTTTGGGGGGATACTGCTTATTTAGTATAGTGTATTTTTTTTTTATTCCTTGGTGATCTGTAGTTTCACAAAAGTACATTTCCGGAGAAATGCACTTTCGTGAAACTGGACTAGTGAAACGGAGTTTCGGTGAAGTGTTATTTTGGGTCAAAGTAGACCTATATATATATATATATATATATATATATATATATATATATATATATATATATATATATATGAGTCTACTTCTTTTGACCTAACTCCCATTTGCCTGACACACATTTGCCCGAGACCAAATGACTGAAATTTCATTTGCCCGACAAGTATTATTAGCAAGAAAATGGAATATGCCCCCTTCCCCACTGTAGTGCGACCCTGGAGTTAGAATATATAGTTGGGGGGTGTGGTGTGCTGGTACTCAGCATTTGAAGTGCTATCATTTTAATAAAGAGCACTTGAAAAACGTTTCCAGTCCCACAAAGTAAAATAATCACAATTTCTCCAGAGGAAAAAAATTGTTTTTATTCCCTTAAAACAGCTTTTCAACTGACACGGGAAAAATGAGTACTCTTGTTTAACATCTCAGTACAGTCTCACGACAGTCAGTTAAAACACTCTCACAGCATTAAGATTATTTTTAGAACAAGAAAGTATTAATAAACAAACAATTCTTTAAAATGCAAGATTTTTTTCCCCCAGAGGGTACTTTTATGCTCAGCATAAAAGCAGAACAAGCCGACCATTGATCCTTAAAAGCCTCAGAGGAGCTTACTCTTCGGGGGCAGGAAATGGCTTGACACCCAAATATCTCTCTTTACTCAGCTCAGCTGAAGCTCACTGACAATATGAATGCATGGAAAGCACCCAGAAACTTTGAAAGCTGTCTGATGTAATGCGATCCTATCTCGCCTACATTCTTGACTGATGGGCTCGGAGCCGAGAATCGGCTCCGACTCGGCCGATACAAAAGCACAAAGCCTCTCATTGGCTGGGTCAACCCCTTATCCCAGGATGCACCACGCCCAAACCCCCAGATCTCGTTTGCCGCTTCTGAAGTAATGACGTGGTCTCGACTTGACTGTGGCTAAGTACCCTTCCTTTTTTGGCCTTTTTGAGTTGTTTCTGCTCTTAGCTTAGAAATTTTATAACCAAACAGCTATTTTAATAGCTATCTTCTTCTGTACTACCCTGTGATTGGCTGTGTTTGTTTTTGGTTGTTGTGTAATTCCTTCTGTTTGGCGGGCTAGGCCCGTTTAAGTTAGAGGGCCTTTGCCCTATTCTTGTTGAGCGTTTCAGTTAGAGCTCTTCCCTCCCTTCCCTCCTTGTGTTTCGAGTGCTTTGTGGTCATGTCTGGCAAAGAAAAAGAGCATAAGCCATCGGGTTTTAAAAAATGTTCAAAATGTCGCTATAAAATGTTGTTAACAGATGGCCATGCCATCTGTGTTTATTGCTTAGGGGCTAAACACTTGCAAGAATCTTGCAGTGTTTGCCGTGCCTTCTCCTCTCGTGTACTACAGGAGAGAAAAAATAAGTTGATCCTGAAAGGTTTAATAAAACCAGCATTTGAGGAAGCTATATCTTCTTCTCCCTCTTCAAAATCGAAGAAAAAGAAGTCTTCGGCTCCGACAAGTCCGTCAGAGCCGCCTGAAAAAAGAACTAAATCTTTGTCCTCTTCCTCGGCTCCACTGATCTCGGAGCCGCAGGATAGAGGATCTATGTCTGGGTCTTCTTCCTCGGCTCCATTGGTCTCGGAGCCGCAGGAGATAAGATCTAAGTCTCGGTCTCCTTCCTCGGCTCCATTGGTCTTGGAGCTGCAGGATAGAGAATTCCAATCTGGGTTCTCCTCGGCTCCATTGGTCTCGGAGCCGCAGGTGACTGTTTCGGCTCCAGGGTCGGTTTTGTCGGCTCCTGAACCGTCGGTGCCGAAGGGGGTCTTGGTTCTAGTCGAGTCTTCCTCGGCTCCGATCCTTCTGGAGCCGATTAGGAGTCGACATTCCAGCATTGCCTTGGAGCCGGTAGAAAGAGTTTCTCGCCCCCCCGTCTGTTTCCTCCAGGCCCTCTAGGCTTTCAGATTCAGATTTAGATAGGGTGGTCCAAAGGCTCCTCCAGTCACCTGTGTTATCTAAATTATTTTTAGCTCCAGCCCCGCGGCCGGAGCCAATCATTTCGATTCTGTTTCTTCGTCCTCTGACAACCCTGGTGTCGTTGGAGACGGAGTTCACAGAGTCGGGTGAGGTTCCTGAGTCTGTTCCAAGACCCACTGCTAGTCTGTCGACACCGTCTTCAGCTCCAACCTTTTCTGTTCCTTCCAGGGGTTTCGGTTCTCGGGTGTCCTCGGCCGAGCCTGAGGGGGGATTTGTCAGGGCTTCTGGTTTCGGCCCCAAGTCTCCCACTTGGCACCTCGGCTAGGGGGACCCCGACACGGGTCATGATCTTGCAGGCAGGCCTTTATTCAGATTCAGGTGGACCCGCCTTCGAGGCTATGAAGAGTGCGCTAGACAAGTCTCTAGTGACTTCACCGGAATCTGCGACTAGAGCTTCTGGTGCCCCCTGTCTTCGGACAGCGCGGCTCTGAGGCCTGAGGATTCCTCCATGTGTGGTCCCCCTTTTTCCGAGGAAGCACATAGACTCCCCAGATGAGTCTGTCACCTCGGACACTGACCTTGATGATGCGGAAGGGTCCCCGAAGTCGTCCTCTGATGATGTCTCGTTCTCCGATGTCCTGGAAATCTTGAGACAGAGGGGAAATTGGCCGTCCAAAACCCCTTCTGCAGAGGAGTCGGTCTTCCTCAAGGCCATCGGAGCCCAACCCTCTGACTCATGGGTGTCTCCACCCTTCGATGAATTACTGGACCTTATTTGTCGAAGGATGTGGGAGCACCCTGATTCTGTGGAGCCAGTTCCTTCTCGCCCAAACAAATTTTTATCCGCACCCCCTGGCAAGGAGTTTCTAACCAAGGGAGTTCCAGTGGATGCTATGGTGGTGGCATCTGCCACCCAGCAGGATGTGGCAGAGGCATCTACGTCTATCCATCCTCCTAACAAGGAGTCCAGGAGCATGGCATACCCTGACTTCAGCAACCTTTACCCTGCGGTCGCTGAATTATTTGTGTCATTTTACGAGGCTCCAAAGGGATCTCATAAAGGAGTTGGGAGATACCCTGTCGGGTAACGTGCCTGAGGCATTGACGCAGTCTGCCAACGCTCAGCTGTCTACCCTTTCGTCGATTGTTAACTCATCCCATGAGGCTCATATCGTATGCAGCCAAAGGGGCGAGTAGGGCAGCGAGTTCGGGCGTAGCCCTTAGGAGGCAAGCCTGTATGCACTTGTGTCACTTTGTGGAGGCTTTCAAGACTTCTTTCACAGACGCTCCATTCGATGGGTCCTCTCTCTTTGGTCCCAAGGTGAAAGACAGACTCACTAGATGTGAGCAGGAGGGGTAAGACTTTGTCTGCCTTGGGGCCTGTTTTTCGTTCCCTTCGAGACCTTATCCCAAGGCGCAGAGGGGAGGAAAGATGTGGTTCAGAAAGTCCCAAAAGTTTTTCCTCGCGCATCAGAGTGACCCCCCTTCCAGAGGCAGAGGAGGGGGGAATTATTCTGGAAGACGTCGCACTAGAGGCGGCAGAGGCCCCCGCAACACAGGAGACCGCGAATCCTTTCGTGGTTCCTCCTTTCAGCATCCCTGAGGGACTGCACAACTGTGCATCTCCGGAGCCAGTCGGGAGTTGTTTTTCGAAGCATCCAAGGGCCTGGGGTTCCATCACCCAGGATCAGTGGGTGCTTCGTATCATCGCCGGAGGTTACACCATTCCTTTTATCCGTCCCCCACCACCGTCATGGAAAATCCCGGATGTGCCACACAGTCAATGGGATCAAGCAGCTGTAGAGGTCGCAAAGCTGCTCAAAAAGGGAGTCATCCAGCCAGTCCCCGCAGGCCAGACCGGATTAGGAACTTACTCAAGGTTATTTTTGCTGCCCAAAAGAACAGGGGATTTGAGACCCATCCTGGACCTCAGCTGCCTAAACCGCTTTGTAAAAAAGTCCACGTTCCGGATGGCCACGTTACAATCCATTTTCCCATTGCTGGAAAAAGGAGTATGGATATGCTCCATCGACCTCAAAGATGCTTACTATCACATCAAGATAAACAGAGCGTCCAGGGTCCATTTACACTTCTGCCTGGGAGCCAGTCACTTCCAGTTCTGGGCCCTGCCCTTTGGTCTCACCACAGCCCCCAGGGTGTTTACCAAATGTCTGGCAGTGGTGATGGCTCACCTGATACGTCTGGGATTCCAGGTGTTTCCGTATCTAGACGACTGGCTCCTCTCCGCCCCCACCAGGCATCTTCTCACTCTAGCCATGAGCGCTACCATCGAGTTGGGTCATCTTTTAGGGATTACATTCAACTGGGAAAAGTCTGTATTGCTGCCATCACAGCATGTTGCCTTTATAGGCGCAGAGCTAGACTCTGTAGAGATGCGAGCATTTCTACCAACGGAGAGGATAAAGATATTACAGGACCAAGTACTAGCCTTGCTGCCCCGATGGAAAGCCCCAACCAGAATGATTCTTCAGCTTTTGGGATCAATGGCTGCCTCCATTCTTCTGGTCCCTCTGGCAAGATTGCATATGCGAATTCTCCAATGGCTCCTTTCGACCCAGTGGTCATACCAAGAGCTGCCACTGTCCCACCCGATTCTCATTAAAGAATCGTGCCGGCGGGATCTTCGTTGGTGGCTCCTCTCCTCCAACCTGAACCAAGGGAGATCATTCTGTCCTCCCCCTCCCATTGCCACAGTGACCATGGACGCTTCCCAGATAGGGTGGGGGGGGCATTATCTGGGCAGGACGGTCCAAGGCACATGGCAGGATCACGAAACCCAGTTGCACATCAATGTGCTGGAAATGAAGGCAGTGCTTCTAGCATTGCAAGCACTGCACAGCTCTCTTCCCAAGGGTGCCATTGCAATATTCTCAGACAATATGGCAGTGGTATGGTACCTAAACAAGCAGGGAGGAACCAGGTCTTACCCCCTTTGCAGAGAAGCTATGAGAATGTGGAATTGGGCGATCGCTTCCCAGAGGTTTCTTGTGGCAACGCACATTCCGGGGATGTCCAATGTGATAGCAGACAGGCTGAGCAGAGTTATTCTGATGCCTCACGAGTGGTCCCTGAACAACCAAGTAGCAGCTCGGATCTTCCAGAAGTGGGGGTTTCCCTGCTGCGACCTTTTTGCCAGCCCCTGGAATGCGAAGTGCAGCAATTTCTTCTCCCTGATTCCTCCTCAGGGGGAGTCACCCAGGGACGCTCTAGTCCACAATTGGCCCTCTGGTCTGCTCTACGCCTTCCCTCTGGTCCCTCTACTGCCAAAGGTGATTCAGAAGGTGATCTGCTTGGGAAGCAGCATGATTTTGATCGCTCCACACTGGCCCCGCCAAGTTTGGTTTCCCTTCCTTCGGAAGTATGCAGTGGAGGGTCCTTGGATTCTGGATCCAGTTCCAGACCTCCTGGCTTTGCAGTCGGGTCAGGTCCATCCTTCACTGCGGACTCTCAAGCTAGCGGCTTGGCTGCTCTACTTCTGACCTTAGTCAGACAGCATATCCTTTCGCCTGAGGGGGTCCGGATACTGTCTTCCTCCCACAGGCTTCCACTAAGGAGTTATATTCTAATAAATGGAAAAGGTTTGCCATTTGGGCCCAACGGCACAACCTTGACCCGCTGACAGCCCTGGTGTCGGCAGTATTAGACTTTCTGGCAACTCTTTTTAAACAGGGTTCTGCTGTCTCCACTCTTAAAGTCCAATTGGCAGCGATTTCTAACTATCATGCTGCCTTTGAGCCCTCACTCATGAGTCATAAGTTGTGCAAGGCCTTCCTCAAGGGAGCTTGGTTGCTTCGCCCCCCGGTGTCGCAACCTGTCTCAACTGTATTACCATGGGATCTGAATGTGGTTCTGGGAGCCTTGACGTCTCATCCCTTTAAGCCAGCGGCCACTTGTGATCAAAAATTCTTATCCTGGAAGACTGCCTTCTTGGTAGCTATTACTTCAGCCAGAAGGGTTTCAGAGATTCAAGCCTTTTCTGTCAAAGCTCCTTATCTAATCTTTCATAAGGATAGAGTATCTCTACGATTAAATCCGTCATTTCTTCCCAAGGTTTCCTCTGCTCTTTGTCTGCAACACTCTATAGAGCTACCAGTCTTCTTTCCAAAATTTTCCACCAAGGCAGAATACAGACTTCATCAGTTGGATGTGCATAGACAACTGAGATTCTATTTAGACAGGACACGGCAGCACAGGAAGTCAGACCAGTTGTTTGTGGCCTTTGCGGATAACAGGATTGGCAAAGCAGTAACCAAGTCCACTATTGCTAGGTGGATTAGAGGTTTTGTTTCATTTATTTATGCATCAACAGGAAGGGACCTTCCATTTCCAGTTAGAGCGCATTCTACTAGGGCTATGGCAACCTCTGTGGCCTTTCACGCCAGACTGTCTGTGGATGAGATATGCGCAGCCACCACTTGGGCTTCTCCACATACCTTTATTTCTCATTACAAACTGGATGTGGCGTCCAGGGTCGGGCATCCTTTGGTTCCACAGTGCTCAGGAGTGTCTTCCAGTGAGCCTCCCAGGATCTAGGTGCTAGGGACTCTGCCCCATCAGTCAAGAATGTAGGCGAGATAGGATCGCATTACATCTTTTAGTTATGTACTTACCATAATGATAGATGTATGTGATCCATCTCGCCTACATTCTTACATACCCGCCCTCCTTCCCCCTACCTGTTGGTTCTGGAGGAAACACTGTTGTTGTTGTTCCCAGGAAAGTATTATTTTTTCTCTCCATTCCACGTGTCTTCTTGTTGGATTGGTACATGTGGATGAGTGATTGTGGGGCAAACAAGATCTGGGGGTTTGGGTGTGGTGCATCCTGGGATAAGGGGTTGGCCCAGCCAATGAGAGGCTTCATGCTTTTGTATCGGCCGAGTCAGAGCCGATTCTCGGCTCCGAGCCCATCAGTCAAGAATGTAGGCGAGATGGATCACATACATCTATCGTTATGGTAAGTACATAACTAAAAGTTATATCCCATGCAAGATGTAACCCATAGTTATGGCTATTGCAGCAGTGATCAATATGATGAACATAAATGTATTCTTTAGCTTTCAGGATTATAAGCTGTCAAGTTCATATGTTGAAGGTTTTTTCTTGTGTTTTTTGGGAATATGGAGACGTTAAGGGGCAACCTTCATTCTTCTGAGGTAAAGAATTTATTAAATGCTTCTGTGATATCCATTTTTCTGGTGACTAAGGATATTTAAAAATGTACTTATGATACTGCTGAATCCCTTTTTTAACAATCAATTTAAGCATAGTGAAGCTAGTCATTAGGTTTTTAAAATGGAAAGGAGACTCAATAAAGCAAGGAAGTGCATCTGAAAGTAAAGAACATTCCTATCACTTAGTATAGAATCATAGGAAGTTACTAGGCTACTGGCCCTAAGGACCTTACAAGCCTAGCCAAGAATTTAGCCCATGTTCTAACAAGTCAGCACCCAATGTCCCTGTCCAGCAGGGACACAGGTGGAATCCCAGGGGTGTATTTTCCATCCCCCATCTAATTATCCAGGTTGCACTTTCAAAGGGTTAATGAGGTACTCTGCTTGATGTGGAGAGGGAGTCTATTCCACAGATGGGGGAGTCTCTGGGACACAAATCTGTCCCACCAACAAGTCCTATTGATGTCACAGACCAGGTTGAGCTCACCTGTGCGGGTTACTCAAGTGGAGTTGACTTGTGGATATGCAGCAGTCCCATCAAGGTGGGGTCTGAGATTGCTTCATATGCCTGACAGAGATCCACTCTGTGGAGTCTGTATGAGACGGAGCAGAGGGACAGGGCTCTTAGCCTGTCTGTGTAGGGTAGATGTTTGAGGGCCTGGATTTTCCTGGTGAGGAACCTCTGTTGTCTCTCCAGCTGCTGCTTGTGCTTTGTGAGGTACATGCAAAAAGGAGCATTGTACTGAATAACAAATCTTATAAGGGAAGAATACAGGGATATTATGACCTCCTTGTGAATGTATGAGATACCCCTCCTAATGAGGTGGGTCATATAGAAAGCTTTCCATACAACAGAGACAATATGGTGGTCAAAAGTCAGTTTGCTATCAACTTGGGTGCCCAAGTCCCTCACGACTCACTGTGTGCTTCGGGCCTTGTTATTAATGCGATGATTTGTGGGGATGTCACTCTCCCCAAAGGGGATGATGAGGCATTTTTTGGCATTCAGTTTGAGACCATGTTTCTGTCGGGTCTATATTATTAACTCAAACATCCAAAATAGTGAATATAACTCAGTCAACACATAAACGTCGATCTACAAATCAAGTGAACTACCAAACCATCGAAAATTAATACATCAAAGGCATTACGTCATCAAAAGTGCCATGCATGTAAGTCAAACACAAGTAAATAAAACTATATTAACACACTTTTTTCTGGTTGGCAAACCCCCCTGCACCCCCATGCGGGGTGCTGTGCCCCCCAAACACCCCCTACTTAAATATACCAACTCAGAGACTGCACTACAGTGGGGGAAAAGGATATATTTCCTCATCCCCATGATCATGCTGCTGACCAACAAATACATACAATGTCTTCAGGTTCGATTGTTTGGTACTTCACTGAATTGTAGATCGATGTTTATGTGTAGATGGAGATGTATTCGATGTACTAAACATTTGAGTTAATAACATAGACCCGTTTCTGGCACCAGCCATTTGTTTTGGTGAGACTCTCTTGGTGGATGTCCACATCAATAGGGGAATTGATGACAGCACCCAGCTTGCAGTCATCGGCAAACTTGGTCAGCCATAGCCCACTGGTTTTGGTCTGCACCTCAGAAAAGTATATCCTAAACAACAGAGGCCCGAAGGCTGATCCCTGGTATACACTGCTCATTACGGGTCTACTACTGGAGGTGGCTTCCCCTATTTTGACTTGGTGGATTCTATCAGTGAGCAAGCTTACTACCCATCTGGTAATATACAAATTGATGCATAGTGGAGAGAGTTTATCTGTTTATACTGGAGTGGGGAATAGTAGTGAAGGCTTTGGCCAGGTCAAGGTAGGAGTTGTGCACAGTCATCCAATCATCCATGGCTTTGGTGACTGTCTCAAAGACGTCGACCAAATTTAACAGACAAGACCTCCCCTTGGCAAAACTAAACTGTGTGGGATAGAATGTCTGGAAGTTGCCATTGTTCTTATTAATGGCGTCCTAGATAATCCATTCCCTGGCCTTGCAGATCAGGCTAGTTAGGCAGATGGGTCTATAATTTCCTGGATCGGTGGATGCTCCACCTTTGTGCACTGGAATGACAGTGGCTATCCTCCACTCAGCTGGGAGAAAGCCGGTATTCAGGCTTTGGTTGAATAGGGTGAGTAATGGTGCTGCAAATTCTTTCCTGAGTTCATGCAGGATGCAGCCTGGGATGTTATTGAGTCCCATGTAGGCTGTATCTTTCCACAACCACCATTTCCAGTGTTCCACTTTCCCCACTCATACCCAGTAATCAACTCACCAGACTGTGCCCCCCTTCGCAAATTCCTGGATCCACCACTGTAGTGTTATTAACTTGGGACATTGACAAAATAATAGAACATGAGTGAATGTGCATTTTTCTAAAGCAAAAGAAGTCTGTAACTCTCATTATTGTCATTATTTAAGTGTAATTCATCACCTTTTTTCCAAAAATCACTACTATTAGGTGGGATTAAGAGGTTCAAAGCTAAAATGTCAGTCAAAGTGCACCTATCTACCTTCCTCCGTCTTGCACAGACACACACACACACACACACACACACACACACACACACACACACACACACACACACACACACACACACACACACACACACACACACACACACACACACACCATGTCTCTTAACCTCTTAGCACAAACAATCTGGACAAAGCTAAAAATAATGATGGTTCAAAGCCCCAAAAATAGGGACAAACTTTAAATATTGCTCTCACAAACTAAGAAAGCTGCTAGAATAAAAGGTATTGTGTTATCATGGATATTCTGAAGGATATGAAGTCTGAAACTCAAATCCCAGTCATTATTTAAATTTAGTGAATTCTGTCCTCACAGACTTGTCACAATAAACCCCCCAAAAAAACATATTTTATGAAAAACAGACTAAAAATATGAGGCAAAAATCTGTACAGTTGAGAGACACCTCCCTCCCTCTTTTTACACACACACACACCCTTACCAACCTACTTCTTATATACACACACATGTACACACACACACACACACACACACACACACACACACACACACACACACACACACACACACACACACACACACACACACACACACACACACACACACACCTATCTATCTACCTACCTACCACTTAAACAAACACACACAACTGCCTCTCACTTGTCCTTTCGTTGTCCGTATTTCAAATGTCTCCTGGCATTCAAATTCCACGTGCACATAAGGTGAAGCTGTAAACAGATGGTTGCACAGATGCAACAGGTGTTGTGTGACTGGATGCAAAGGGCATTCTTCTTAAAGAAGAATGCCCTTAAAAATTAAAAAAAAAATGTTTGTTTTTAATTAAAAAATAAGTCTCCCATTTCATGAATGAACTTTTCTGCCTAAAGACTGCTCTAAACTGGCCATGTGTGTGTGTGTGTGTGTGTGTGTGTGTGTGTGTGTGTGTGTGTGTGTGTATAATGTGGAAGAATTACCACGGCAGGGCTAGCCACCCAGCAGTGTAAATGTTGGATACCAGATTATTGTCACTGTCGAAATGACACCCTGACCCTGTGTAAAAACATGGGAAAAGGGGTTGTGGATGGATGGTTTTGAAGTTCTGAAAAGACAATGTTGCATTTTTGTCATAGGTTCATAGGTTCATAGGTAGGTACTAGGCTATCGGTCCAAGGGCCCAAGTAAGCCTAGCCAACAAGGTTCCCTGGCTTACGAAACCCAGGAAAGTTATTTTCCTGTGCCCCTGTCAAGCAGAGCCACAGAAATGATCCCCGGGGTGTATTTCCTATTTCCCATCCACTCATCAAGATTTTTCTTGAAGAGTGCTAATGAGGAACTTTGCTTGACATAGATGGGTAGCTTGTTCCAGAGTATGGGAAGTCTCTGGGACAGGAATCTATCGCTCCAGCATGTCCTGTTTATTTTGGTGACAAGGTTTAGGTCCCTAAAGCATGCAGTTTGGAGGGAGTGGGATTTCTTTAGGTGTAGCATGTCCAACAGCTCTGGGTTTAACATAGCTTTTTATGTTAGGCAGAGATCTCCTCAGAGTAGGCAATATGCTACAGAGTAAAGCTGGAGTTTTTGAGACAGTCAGTATAGAGCATCTGTTTGTGGCCAGTAATCCTCTTTGTGAGGTACTTCTGTGGCCTTTCCAGCTGCTGCTAATGATGGTTCAAAGCCCCAAAAATAGGGACAAACTTTAAATATTGCTCTCACAAACTAAGAAAGCTGCTAGAATAAAATGTATTGTGTTATCATGAATATTCTGAAGGATATGAAGTCTGAAACTCAAATCCCTGTCATCATTATTTAAATTTAGTGAATTCTGTCCTCACAGACTTGCCACAATAAACCCAAAAAAATAAACAAATTTTATGAAGAACAGACTAAAAAGAGTGCTAATGAGGAACTTTGCTTGACATAGATGGGTAGCTTGTTCCAGAGTATGGGAAGTCTCTGGGACAGGAATCTATCCCTCCAGCATGTCCTGTTTATTATGGTGACAAGGTTTAGTTCCCTAGAGTGTGCAGCTTGGAGGGAGTGGGATATCTTTAGGTGTAGCATGTCCAACGGCTCTGGGTTTGACATAGCTTTATATGTTAGGCAGAGATCACCTCGGAGTAGGCGATATGCTATGGAGTAAAGATGGTGTTTTTTGAGATGGTCAGTGTAGGGCATCTGTTTGAGGCCAGTAATCCTCTTTGTGAGGTACTTCTGTGGCCTTTCCAGCTGCTGCAGATGTCTTGTGAGGTACATCCCAAAAGGGTCATTGTACTCTATAATTAATCTAATAAGTGTCGAGTAGAGGTGAACAATGACCTCTTTTTTCCTGGATGAGAACCCTTTTGTGATGAGGTGTGCCATGTAGAAGGATTTCCTGACTACTGTGCTGATGTGATTATCAAAGGAGAGACTACTGTCCACCTGGGTCCCAAGGTCTCTTATCACACATTTGGCATTAAGTAGACTGCCGCCTATGTGGTAGTTCATGGGTACAGAGTTTTTACCAAAGGGGATGACAATGCACTTTTTGGCATTGAGCTTGAGGCCATGGCTCTGACACCAGACATCTGTCTCAGTGAGGCCCTTCTATAGGATGTCCACATCATTTGGAGACTTGACTATGGCTCCTAGTTTGCAGTCATCTGCAAACTTCGTTAGCCAAAGGTCTTCTGTGTTGGCCTGTACTTCAGAGAAGTAGATACCAAACAGGAGAGTTTCCAGGACTGGACCCTGTGGTACTCCACTTGTCACTGGTTTGAAGTCAGATTTGGAGTATGCAACTTTTACAGTGTGGGTTCTGTCAGTAAGCCAGTTGGCAACTCATCTTGTGATGTAGGGATTTATACCTAGTTTAGTGAGTTTAGCTATAATTCCAGAATGGGGGATGATATTGAAAGCCTTGGCAAGGTCAAGATAGGCTGTGTGAACCACCTTACCCTCATCTACGGCTTTGGTGACTGCATCAAAGAAGTTGAACAGGTTCAGGATGCATGATCTGCTTTTCTGAAACCCGAACTGGGTGGGGTCCAGAGTTTGGAGGTTACCAATGTCTTTGTTTATGTGTTCCATGATGACACGTTCCATGGCCTTGCAGACCAGGCTCATCAGGCTAATAGGGCCATAGTTCCCGGGATCAGTGGTGGCTCCCCCTTTGTGGAGTGGGATAACTGCTGCTGTGTGCCATTCAGTGGGCACAAAGACTGATGTGAGGCTATGATTGAAAATGGTGCTTAGGTGGGGAGCCAGTTCATTTTGAAGTTCATGTAAAACACAGCCTGGGATGTTGCCTGGTCCCATGGATGCTGTGTTTTTGGCTTTAGAGAGTGCAGCTTTTACCTGCATAGTTGTGATTACAGGGATTCTTCCTGTATAGATATGGGCCCTTTATGGGGTAAAGAGGGGGAGTAAAGTTAGCACTGAACCTATCTGCCTGGATATTGGCAATATCAGCTGGTTCCGTAATTTTCATGCCGTTGTGCTGCAACTCAGAGCAGATGTGGGTGTTGCCATTGGGATTCTTGACATAGCTATAGAATGCTTTGTGGTTGTCCCTAGAATCAGTGGCGATGTTTACATAGCTAGCTTTGGAGGATCTTATAAGGGATCTCAGCTTCTTACTGAGGCTGACCAGGGAGCTCCTCCACTCATGGGATTTTACTCTCTTGTGCAACAGTTTCTTCCTTCTGTGTAGAGTTTGTTTATGACAGGGGACCACCAGATTGCCTTCCTTTTTTTGGAGGATAGTGTCTGGGTTCTGTTTGGGATAGCACAATCCATGCACTCGTGTAAGTGCTTATAGAGTGCATTTGTGTAGGATTCAGCAGTCGTAACTGTATTGTCCGTCTGCATGGGTGTCATGAAGTTCGCCACTTCTGTCTTAAGAAGCATGAAGTCAGCTTTGGAGAAATATTTTACTTTGGTTTCCTTAATGGGGGGTGGGGGCGGGATGTGGATATCTAGGGTGATTATCTTATGGTCGGATCTGACCAACGAGGAGTTGACTTCAGGTGTGGAACACCAGTCACTCATGTTGGTAATGACTAGGTCTAGGATATTGTTGCCCCTGGTGGAGGTGTGGATAAGTTGATCCAGGGCATTGGAATTTATGAATTCCAGGAATTGTTAAGTGAAGGAGTTGGCACATGAATAGTTTTCGCAGTTAATGGTGGGGTAGTTGAAATTTCCCATTATTAGGGTGTTTGGTGGAACCCTAATATTTTCCAGTGTATCAAGAAAAGATGAGTGGGAATCCTGGGGCATGGTGGGGGATCTGTAGCAGGCTACAATTTGGATTGCAGTTTTGCCCAGAGTTACTTGCACTTGGATAACTTTGGATGCATTATGCTGAGCAACTAGCCTGGAGGTGTGGGTATCCTTAATGAATATGGACACACCTACGCCTTTGGTGTCGAATCCAGGTTAGATGGCTGAAAAGTGTGGTATGAGTTATAGCATGGTAATTCAGTGGTGCTCTCTGGAGCCATGAACCAGGTCTCAGCCACTGCACAGATATCAATGTTCTCCATTTTAAGGAGTGCCTCGAGGGAGTGCATTTTGAGATTTAGACTTCCAACATTGAGTAGCATTACCCTCCGTTTTTGCTTACCTGCTCCTGTTATGGTGGTGAATTTGTCATTTGAACCTTGCCTAAAAAAGGCACTATAGGGGCGGCAAGAGCCTTAGCCAGTATCCAGAATCCCATGGGTGACAGGTGCAGGCCATCTCTGGCAAAGCATTATGGTTTGTCGACCATGTCGTCCCAGGCAGACAGATACTGGATCCCCTTAGAATGATACCAGAAGCTTAGGCAATTGTGGAAGTCAATAATTTTGTCCTTGTACTGCGGTATCATTCTGGGCGATGGCAGGATGCTACTCAGGGCTAGGGTCATATCTGCCTTGGCTACAAGATCGGAGAGCTTTTCCATGTCTCTTTTCATGTAGTCCAGGGAGGTACATCTCAGGTCATTCACAACAACATGGACAATGACAGAGTCATATTTATACTTGTTATGGAGTGACCTGAGTGCGTGGGTTATGAGGCGGATCCTGGCACCTGACAGGCAGCTGACAGTAACCTTCTCCTTGTTTATCCTGGTGAGTGGGACATCAGTGTGCCTGACTATAGAGTCACCCATGACTAGTGTGTTGGGTATGTTGTTTTGCATTATGGGCTGTGGTTGAGTGGCACAGTGAGTCTGTGGGCTATGTGTCCTTTGGGTTGTGTTGGGGGATGGAGGTTGCTTGCGTTTCTGCTTTGTAGGTCACTGTTGCTTGAGCAGATTATTATTGAGAGCCTCCATGAATGTTTTTGTATTTCTATGTGTGGATTTTGGTGGTGTAGGTTTGGTGGGACTATGTGATGAGTGTGGTTTGGTGCAAGTGTTTACCTTCTCCTCTTGACTGTCAAGTTCAGTCTTGGTTGGAGAGAGCTTTACTTCCATTTTGGCTAGATAAGTACATCTCTCACAAGTTGCAGTGTTGAGTGGTAGGAGGAGAGAATTGTCTGTGTACATGAGGCAATTGTTACATTGCCCCAAGATCCCCAGATTCATCAGATAGACAGGAGAGAACACTGGGAGCTGAACCTTGGACATGCTTGAATAATAAACTATTTTTCTCTAGACAAGTGAGGAAAGTGAATATGAGAGCTGTTTTTCTCTAAGCAAGTGAGGAAAGTAAGTACAAAAACTGTTTTCCTCTAGGTAATGAGGAAGGTTGAGTGCTGTAGTAATTTGTAGCTTATTTGGTGCTTACAACAAGTTCTGAACAAGTACTGAGCACGAATATGCAAATTCAAGTGCTAAAACTAAGAATCTGTATCTGAACTAGACTAGTTACAGGAAAAAAACAAGTGCAAATGTGGGCTTTTAAATCAGAAAGCTGAGAGAGAGAGAGAGATGGAAAAATTGCCCAAATGGCCAATAACTACAATTTATGCGCCAGAAACCACTCCTTATGTGGTAGATAGGATATATAGTGCTTACCACTCCCACTGATAAGCTAGTAGGTTTCCCTCCAACACAGAAAGGCTTGGGGGCCTCAGGAGCTTATAAACAGTCCTGAATACAACAAATCTGTATCTGTAGTAGACTAGTTACAGGAAGGGGGAGAAACAAGTGCAAATGCGGGCTTTTAAATCAGAAAGTTGAGAGATATGGAAAAACTGCCCAAATGGCCAATAACTGCAATTTCTGGGCCCAAACCACTCCTTATGTGGTAGATAGGTTACCTAGTGCTTACCACTCCCACTGATAAGCTAGAAGGCTTCCCTCCAACACAGAAAGGCTTAGGGGGCTCAGGAGCTTATAAACAGTCCTGGATACAGCAGATATGTATCTGGACTAGGCTAGCTACAGGAAGGGGGGGGGGGAGTGCAAATGCATGCTTTTAAATCAGGAAGTTGAGAGTGATGGAAAAAATGCCCAAACGGCCAATAACTACAATTTCTGGGTCAGAAACCACTCCTTATGTGGTAGATAGGTTACCTAGTGCTTACCACTCCCACTGATAAGCTAGCAGGCTTCCCTCCAACACAGACAGGCTTGGGGGGCTCAGAACAGTCCTGGATATACAAATCTGTATCTGGACTAGACTAGTTAAAGGAAAGGGAGGAAATAAGCGTAATTTTTTTTTAATTTTGTTACAGTTAAGCAGAACACAGGGAGATTCTAGCATTTTTTTTTTTTTTTGTAAAGGAAAGGGAGAGTGGAGAAGCAGAAGATAATTCAAGGTTAGGAAACTAAGTGGGTTGGCCTTCTCAAATGTTCTCTCTGTATTAGGTAGAATGAGCATTTTTTTTCATTTATATTATATTTGCTACTGATTTAATACTTTTGTAGCTGTTTTAATATTAAATTGAGATTTTATCACAAATTACTTTATTTGCATTTTCTGTGGCGATTTTTTTCATTGTTGACACGTGAATCTCTACATAAATGGTTATTTATGCTGGTTTAAATGTTTCAATTTGATTTAGGATCATATATTTCATTTTTGGCACTATTTGGAAAAGTGAATTTTACTTGGTACTGTGACTGTGCATGCTGTTGTGTACTACGTCGTGGGTTTTAGAACAAGGCTTAGTACAGTTAAACTATTTCTGATATATTTTGTGTAGTTTAGCCCTATTTGCTGTATGGGGGACATTGTTTATCTTTTCTATTATTACTACCCATAGTCTGTCCTTAATAATGTCAGTGTATTATTTTGGCTAGTGTTTTTCCCCCTGGCATGGTGGATCCTCATATGGCTAACCCCCATCAAATCCAGTTGCCTCTAAAAAAATTCCATAAAAGAAAACTGCAGCCTACATTTTGTGAATCTATTGTTGCCTTAAGCTGGCCTGCAGGCCACTTCCATTTTGCTCCATCACTCTCTGGTTGATCCTGCAACCCTCTATGGTTTGGAGGTCAGATCACAGGATCACGGGAGGTTTCTAGGCTAATGGTCCTGGGGCCCTTACAAGCCTTGCCAAGAGTTTATCTCCAAAAAAGAAACCTCAGTTAGCACCTGTTGTCCCTGTCAATGAGGGACAAAGGTGGAACTCCTGGGACAAATTTGTGGTTTCTCATCCACTCATCTAGGTTGCACTTGAAGAGGGTCAGCGAGGTACTCTGTTTGACAGTGTATGGGAAGTGTATTCCAGAGATGGGACAGCCTCTGGGAGAAAAACGTGTCTCTCCAGCAGGTTTTGTTGATGTTGCATATTAAATTTAGGCCTATCAAGCAGATTATGTGCAAGGCGTTAGACTTACAGATATGGACATCTCTAGTAGGGCAGAGTCCGTGATTGCCTTGTAGGCAAGACACAGATCACCCCTGAGAAGTCTGTACAATACCTAGTAGAGTGATAGTGATTTCAGCCTGTCTGCATAGATTAGGTGTTGGAGGCCATTGATTCTCTTTGTGAGGTATTTCTGTGGCCTTTCTAGTTGGTGCAGGTGTTTGGAAAGGTACATACTAAATGGGGTGTTTGGAAAGGTACATACCAAATGAGGTGTTATACTCAGTTATAGGCCTAATGAAGGAGGAGTACAGAGAGGTAATAACCCCATTATTTCTGGATTCAGTCTCTTTACTTATGAGACGAACCAAGTAAAAGGATTTTGTGACCACTACCACCACATAATGGTCAAATGTGAGATTGTTGTCAGCCTGAGTACCCAGGTCTCTCACCACAGGTTGTGTGCTTAGGGGTTGTCGTTGATGTAATCAGTAGGGGCTGTGCTTTTGCTGAATGGTATGATAATACACTTTCTTGTGTTTAGCTTAAGGCCATGACTTTGGCATCTGTTATTTAAAGCTGTGAGGTCCTCTTGCAGTACGTTAACATCATTTGGGGAGTCAATGACAGCACCAAACTTACAGTCATCTGCAGACTTGGCTAGCAACAGGCCCTTTGTTTTTGCCTGGGCCTCTAAGAAGTAAACACCAAAGAGTAGGAGTCCCAGGACAGATCCCTTGGGAATATCACTAGTGACAAGTTTGCTGTCAGAGGTGGTGATGCCTATTTTGACCTTGTGGGTACTATTGATGAGCCAGTTGGCCACCCAGCAGATGAGATAGGGATTTATACCAAGTTGTGTTAGCTTTTCAATGATGCCTGAGTGAGGGATTCTGTCAAAGGCCTTGGCCAATTCAAGGTAAGCTGTATGTACTGATTTTCCCTCATCCGGGGCCTTGGTGACAGTCTCAAAAGAAGTCAACCAGATTCAGTAGGCAATATCTGCCCCCAACAAATCTGAATTGGGTGGGGTCCTTGTCCATAATAATATGCTTCATGGCTTTACAGATCAGACTTGTCAAGCTAATGGGGCGATAGTTTCCCAGGTCATTAGTAGCACCACCTTTGTGTAAGGGGGGTTACAATGTCAGTTCTCCACTCTGCTCGAATGAAGCCCATAATTAGGCTGTGGTTGAATAGGGTGCTCAATGGTGAAGCTAGTTCTTGTTGTAGATGGTGCAGAATATAGCATGGGATACCATCAGGTCCCATGGAAGCAGTGTTTTCTCCCCTTGGTATGGCCTTTAACACTTGATCTATGGAGCTGTGAGGTGTGGGACAAGTATCAGGCCATTAGGGGGATAGGGGGTGAAGTTTGAGCCAAACCTCTCACCTAGCAGTTTGGCTAAGTCAACAGGATCAGTGTAAGTTGTACAATTAAGTACTAATTTGGAACAAACCTGGGCTTTGCCATGGAAGTTTCTGATGTAACTGAATGATTTGCGGTTTCCCTTTGTTTTGGAGGCTAGTTGCAATTCATAATTGGCTTTGGAGGTTTTCACTAGTGATCTAATTTGGTTGTTGAGGCTAAGGAGAGAGGTTTTCCAATTTGGAATGGGTTCCTTTTAATTCTTGGACAACAGTTTCTTCCTTTTGTTGTAAAGCCTGTTGATAGAGGATGTCCACCAGACAGGTTTGTGTTTCCTTGATGAGCAGGTTTTAGTTCTGTTGGGTATGGCTGAGTCCATGCAGTTATACAGGTGCTTGTATACTGCATTGGTGTACTGTTCAGCATAGTTGTCTGCATCCTCTGAGGGGGAAGGTGGTGTGAAGCTATTGATACGCTCCCTTAGGAGGTTGTAGTCAGCTTTTGAGAGGTTTTTTTAGCCTGGTTATGGCTGGGGGGGTTGGGTGGGATAGAAACTTTGACTGAGACAGACCAATGATCTGATCTCACCAGGGAAGAACATACTATGGGAGTGGTGCAGCGGTCACCCATGTTGGTGAGAACCAAGTCAAAAATGTTATCTCCCCTTGGGGATGAGATGAACTGTTCTAGTGCGTTAGAACTGATGAAGTCAAGGAATCGTTGGGTGAGTCCATTAGTGCAGGAATAGTTCACCCAGTCTATGGTGGTGTAGTTGAATTCACCAAGGATCAGGGTGTTGGGGATACCTTGATAGAGTCAAGTAGGTCTAGGTAGGAGGAGTGGGTGTCCTGAGTCATGGAGGGGGGGTCTATAGCTGGCTATAACTTGAATGAGTGTCTTACCAACTGTCAATTGCACCTGGAGTAATTCCAGTGCATCATGATGGCAGATCAGTCTGGAGCTGTGCCTGTCCTTAATGAAGATAGAGACTCCACCACCTTTAGTCTTTCTGACCTTGTTTTGGGGTCAGAAAGTGTGGAATATGGTATAACCTGATAAGGCAGGGGTGGTCTCTGCAGCTCTGATCCAAGTTTCTGTGACTGCACAAACATCGGCATCTTCCGGTGTGAGGAGACCCTTCAGTGAGTGCATTTTCAAGTTAAGGCTCCTAGCATTAAGCAGCATTGCCTTCAATTTGCTTTTTGACAGATCTTTTATGTTGGAAGATTTGACTTTGGGACATAGCCTAAAAAAGGCACAGTGGGGGAGGCAGGAGGCTTGGCCAAGATCCGGAACCTTAGGGGTGACAGGTGAAGGCCATCTCTGGCAAAGCATTGAGGCCTGTCAACCATGTCATCCCAAGCAGACAGATACTGGATCCCCTAAGAAAGACACCAGAAACTAACCCAATTGTTGAAGTCAATTATTTTTTATTGATATTGTGGTATCATTCTTGGTGAAGGTAGGATGCTGTTTAGGGCTAGGGTCATACCTGCCTGGGACGCATACTCTAAGAGCTCAATCATGTCTCTCTTCATATAGTCCAGGGAG